>NW_026858418.1:0-5547 GCF_026571515.1 Ruditapes philippinarum | reverse complement strand
ATATAGCGTTGAAATAGAATTTTCATGATAATATTGCAGTTTGTAGACGTATGTTTTAAGCCATTGTAACTATCATTTTTATAAAACTTAATATGTTAAGATGAAAAATGAAATTTATTATGTAAACTATAATTGGCAAAAACATGAATTATACAATGTATGCGTTAGGGCTCCGATTTACAGTTCTCAATTTCTTACATCGTCTTTTTCGGGCAGTTTTTAATTTTTGATTAACGATGGTGTTACCTAACATTTAATATTCTGTTTATATATTATATTGTAATTATACTGTTTGATTCTTATCTAACAGTAATAGGTCTTGAATGTGTTTGTCATTATTATAATGTCTCTTGAAATTCTTAAATGGAATGGTCTTATGTAGGTTTTATGTGAATAGTTGTATATATGTTTAAAAATGCATGTATACCAGGTACGTATATTAACGTTAATATACGTACCTGATGTATACAAATGAGACAAAATAAAGTATAAATATGTTTACATGCAAACACGTGTTGTCATATCATTTTCGCATCCACTTTAATTGATAGTAATCACGACGGTGAATGCATGATGCTTAATCCCACTAAAGTATTATTATAATCCAATCATAGGTAACTGATGACACTTGCCCGGTTGTTTATTGAGTGGACAATTGAATTAACCTTTCTTCTGTACCACCATAGATATCTTGCACGGATTAAAGTGGCAGTTATTATGCTCATCCAGGTGTAGATGAGCAATGTACATGTTAATTTGAAAAATAATTTGGAATTTCCCATCATTGTTAAAATAATATTTCACTATCATGACTATGAAAAAAGGAAATAAGTAATCCACGGAAATTTCTATAAATATCGTACTATATATATCGGTAAAGTTCAATCTTTTTATAAGTTAGGATCTTTTTTTATATTTTGTGCTAGTCATTTTCATCATCAGTAATAGGTCAATCACCATGATAACATGAATAATAATGAAATGACTCATTTATTTTTTTATTATAAAAAACATTAATATCGTGAATATTGACATTGACTTTCGTCCGATTAAGTCACTTTCGTATTGTTCAATGTGGGCAAAAGTAAGATATCAGAACAGTTATACAGCAATTATGAAAATACACGGATATTTAATCATCATAATGATTTTTGCGACGGACGCGCCCTCAGGCGCGTTCAGAGCTAAGTCATCTACACATGGGATTTCGTTGGCTACACTCGCGCAATGTGTCCTAAACCAATTAACAGCCCAAGAAATAGTACATGAATTTGATCCTTCAAAACTCCCATACTTTGTCTGGATATCTTAATGTCTTCCATATTTAGCCTTTTCAATTACAAATTAAGTTATCCAAGTTAAAATATGAACGTATATTATTGATAAAAACGTTGTAGTCCCGTAGTATTATTGCGCAATATGCAAATTACTGCTGAACGATTTACCGCTGTCGAAAAAGTAGGACAGCAAATTATACTTTCAATAAAGGTGTAACCTCTGAGTTCCAAGACATTATTAGTAGGAAATAAATATTTTCTACATTATACAAAACATTATTATTAACAAATCAAAAGTTTTTTCGTGACTCTAGGATAACTCGCGCATTAATAAAAGAAGAACTATTTTCGTGACTCATACCGCGGGTTTAGCTGAATATTCAGCAGTTATTAATATATTAGATACAGTACAATGGCTAGTATAAATATCTATTTTTGAAAATGCATGTAAGACACTTTACCGCCATGTAGTCTTTCATGGTAAGGAAGTTATAATATCAGTTCTACTTCCGATTCTTGTGGTTTTTACATATTTTTACTAGGTCATGATATGAGTTAACCTTCGCTATTCTAAAAATAGATTCTGCTTCACCTGTTTCTGATTTTTGGACAGGCGATTAGGAAGTACACATTAAACATGTAATTAATAAACCAGCGGATTGTAATGCAATACTTTTAGAAATGCTATACAATTGTAAGAAGCAAACAAGTTGAAAATGGAATTTAGTGTGAAGTTGAAAAGGACAACTAAACACTGTAGTGCTTAAGTGACATTTAAATTAAAATAAAAACGATGTGCTCTGGCCTCTACATCTTTACCTTGTAAATAAAAAAAATCTAAGAAATACACTATTAATTGCTGATGATTTTAACCAATTTTTTTTTTAATGAGACATATCCAAGAGAAATAAAAATACAAATGACTTATATTTTATTGTCTGTATGCCCACTATGATATAACACGAAGCAATTCTAAATAGCATTCTCAAATGTATAATGTATTATGTTTGAAGTTTATTTGCCTGGATTTATTCTAGAAATATTTCGTTGATAGTTTTTTTTCTATTTACATATCATTTCTTAGAATAAATCGATAAGGACACTGATTTACAAGTTTGACCAGAGTTTTTAGGCATAAATTTCATTCTGTATTTAAGTGCTTGAAAGTAGAAAATCTGAATTATATCAATTTGGGACACAAAATATATTGCTCTACAAATCTCGAACTTGTATGGAACACATTTTCTCTGTTATATATTTTGTGTTTTGTTTTTGTTTTGTTTTTTTTTCTAAAAGAAGCCTTAATTAATGTCTCTCCGGTTGCATGTCCGTCGCATTCAGTGCTGCAGCACTTTGATTTTCAATGTATTTTATTCATTTCTGAAAACATGCGTCTTTCAGCGCTATATTTGACATTTTTGAAGTCACTTTCGTATTTTTCAATGTGAGGGAAAGGAAGATCTTTTAACTTGTGTAATGCAAATAAAGGGTGGTTAAATCATCATTATGATTATTTTTAAAAAATAAATATAATTGATTTCTGATATTGTACATCTACAAATTAATTGCAATTTTAGTAATAAATTCAATTTAAACAGTATATTTGATATTTTGTAAGCCACTTTCGTATTTTTCAATGCGAGCGAAAGGAAGATCTCTGTATATAACTTGTGTATAGAGATTATGCCAAATAAATGGCGATTTAATCATCATAATGTAAATATTATCATTTTCTGATATTATACGTCCACTTTGTGCAATATTAGTAAAAATAATTTCAATTTAAACGGTATATTTTATATTTTATAAGTCACTTTCGTATTTTTCGATGTAAGCCAAAGGAAGATATAACAATTTGTGTATATAAATTATGCAAATAAAAACCGAATAAATCATCATTATGATTTTTTTTATAATAAATATAAGTAATTTCTCATAATATACGTCTACAAACGATCTTGAGACGGACAAAACAAATTCAGGAGCACGGTGGGAAAAATGGATTGGTCGTTTAGAGAATTTATTCAAGGGAATGTTAGTGGACGATGATGACCAAAAAAGAGCTTTATTATTACACTACGCCGGTGAAAAGGTTTATGATATTTATGACGTTGAGAAGAAAGAGACGGAAGAAACATATGACGCAACAAAGAAAGTGCTTGGGGACTATTTTTCGCCACAGAAGAACATCCAAATAGAGATATACAATTTTCGAACATATAAACAGTCAGAAGAACAATCCCTTGACGAATATGTGACGGAATTACGGACACTAGCTAAAAACCTGTGGGTTTACAGATATTGATGGCGAAAATATTGCAGCAAGTTATACAACCCGGGAAATCTAACCAGTTACGTCGTAGGGCTTTACGTGAACCTTACAAAAAAACTGGATGCTATTTTAACTATGGGTAGGATGCTTGAACAAAGTGACCAACACGCCAAAGCAATGGAGAAAAATGACCAAAACTTAGTAAGGAAAGTATCAAATTACACACGAAGAGGGCGAGGGTGGAACAACACGTGGGAGAACGGCTGCACGACGTGGATTTAACTCGCAGAACCGTGGGAATTTTCGGGAGACTGGCCAATCGTATCAGCGCGGGGAATTATCGGCGCGCGTTGCCAACCAATAAATGCAGGAATTGCGGATATGAATTTCCCCACAGAGGTACCCCTTGTCCAGCAAAAGGGAAAACATGCAAACACATGCTCAACAGTTGGCCATTTTGCGCGGTGCTGTCAGAAATCAAAACGAGGCAAAGTAAACGAAGTAAGTCGTGAAGAGGATTTACAGTCCAATTCAGAGGAAGAATTCCTCTATAACATAACTGTTAAAAGTGTCGCAAAAGAAAACAAAAGGAAAACGCCTCAAACAAAAATAACAGTGAATGAAAAGAAAAATAACAGCAACGATTGATACAGGTTCAAGTGTTAACATTATAGATGAAAGGACTTATAATTACATTGGAAAACCTAAAATTCAACGAAAATATTTACCAAAACTTTTGCCTTACGGAGGAGGAAATCCGCTTCCAGTAAAAGGGTATATGAATTATCTGTTGAAAAGAATGAGAAAATAACCGTAGCAAAATTTTATCTTGTGAAAGGAAATTATGGAGTTTTAATCGGCTATGATACATCATGTGAAATGGAATTAGTCAAGATTACACAGAACATCTCCTTGAAAACAAAGATTGAGGATAAATACCCTGGAATTTATAAAGGTATTGGAAAGCTAAATCACAAAACCGTGAAATTGCACATTAATCCAAATGTGAAACCTGTAGCACAAAGAAATAGAAGAACACCATTTCATTTGAGAGAAAAAGTAGAAAAAGAAATTAAAACCTTGTTAGAAAATGATATTATTGAAGAAGTTATAAATGAGCCTACACCTTGGGTTTCACCAATTGTCACACCTCCTAAACAAAATGGCGATGTTAGACTCTGTGTTGATATGAGAGAGGCCAATAAAGCCATAGAAAGGGAAAGACATCAAATGCCGACGATAGATGAACTAATTCATGATATGAATGGAGCAAAAATATTCAGCAAGCTTGGTATGGTCATGCGAACATTTTGCGATGTATCTAAAGGGAGCACCAACATTCACATGCATTACTGATTGCATGCCGTTAACTAAAATTTGGGAAAAGAAACAACCACCACTAAGAATCGAACGTTGGGGATTGCGACTTCAACCGTTCAAAATGAAAATAGAGTATAGGTCAGGGAAAGATAATCCCTCAGATTTTATGTCCCGTCATCCATTAAAATATATGGAAGAACGAAATATAGCAGAGGAATACGTGTCATTTGTCGCAGAACAATCATTACCAAATGCAATGACAGTAGATGAGGTAAAAATGGAATCACTGAAAGATAAGACAATGCAAAAGGCAGTCGAATTTACAAAGAATGGTAAATGGTATGAATTGAAAACACTGAATGACCCAGAAATAGACAAAGAAGAATTATCATCTTTTCGTAGTATAAAGGACGAATTGACTGTGTATAATGAAACATTATTGATGAAAAATGATAAACTAGTGATTCCAAAATCACTCCGTGAAAAAGCAATAAAACTAGGACATGAAGGTCACCAAGGAATTGTGAAAACAAAAAGCTACATAAGATCGAAAGTATATTTTCCAAACATGAATTCTGAAATCGAAGCTGCAATTCAAAAGTGTTTAGCATGTCAATCAAATTCAAATGAACAAAGACCGCGTGAACCTTTGAGAATGAGTGAATTTCCCACCCTCTC
>NW_026858417.1:0-43186 GCF_026571515.1 Ruditapes philippinarum | reverse complement strand
TAATATATGTAATTTGAGGGTAAATATATTTGTCAATTATTACTTTTAATCAGGGTCTTTTCTCTATCAAGGAAGTACAAGCTGACACAAGCTGGAAAGGAAAGAAACACTTTGTAGGAAACTATCAAAAAGCCGTGTTCACAGAAATAAGACCCTCAACTGATGTAAAATGACACATAGATGTGAAGTGATAACACATATAATCAACGAGGTTTTCTGAATACATATATGCAAATACACACTGGCGAGAAAAATCATAAATGTAAAGTGTGTGATAAAGCATTTTCTCTACGAAGAAATTTGAACATGCATATGGCAATACAACCTGGTGAAAAATATCATAAATATAATATGTGTGATAAAGCATTTTCTCAACGAAGGAATTTGAAAAAGCACATGCCCATACATACTGGCGAGAAGAATCATAAATGTACAGTGTGTGATCAATCATTTTCTCTTCGAAGTCATTTGATCACGCATATGACAATACACACTGGCGAGAAGAATCATAAGTGCACAGTGTGTGAGAAATCATTTTCTCTACGAAGTCATTTGATCCAGCATATGGCAATACACACTGGCGAGAAGAATCATAAGTGTAAAGTGTGTGATAAAGCATTTTCTCAACGGGGCAATTTGAACAAGCACATGACAATGCACACTGGGGAGAAGAATCATAAATGTAAAGTTTGTGATAGGGCATTTTCTCATCAAAGTAATTTGATCAAGCATATGACAATACATACTGGCGAGAAGGATCATAGATGTGAAGTGTGTGATAAAGCATTTTCTCAACGAAATAGTTTGAACCAGCATATGACAATTGCAATACACACTGGCGAGAAGAGTCATAAATGTCAAATGTGTCAGAAATCATTTTCTCTACGAAGTTATTTGATCAAGCATATGACAATACATACTGGCGAGAAGGATCATAAATGTGAAGTGTGTGATAAAGCATTTTCTCAACGAAGTAGTTTGAACCAGCATATGACAATACACACTGGTGAGAAGAAACATAAATGTAAAGTTTGTGATAAAGCATTTTCTCAACGAGGAACACTGAAGACACATATGAACATACACACTAGCGAGGAAAAATAAAATAAAGGACATCTGTGATAATGTATTTTCTCATTACAGTTATCTTATCTCACATATATGACAAAACGTGCTGGCGAGAAGAAACAATATTGTGAAATGTGTTATATAGTGTTTACTACTCGAGGTAGTTTCATCACACATGCATGCATGGCAAAAATGCTGGTAAAAAAAAATAATTGCTATGGTCTTTAAACTTCATACATACTAGCGAGGTAAAAATAAATAAAGGACATCTGTGATAATGTATTTTCTTATTTTGTTATCTTTTCTCACATATACGGCAAAACATGCTGGCGAGAGTAACACAATTGTGAAATGTGTGATATAGCGTTTTGTACTTGAGGTAGTTTCATCACACATACATGTAAAGCAAAATGCTGGTAAAAGAGAACATTATTGTGGTTTGTGCAATTCAGCGTTTCTCATTGAGGTTCTTTGAACAAACAAAATAATGATATTACAGATTTATAGTGATCAAAACATGAATATGAATTGAGTGACAATTTATTTTTTGAAGAAGTAGCTTAATTACACATTATGTTAATACACACTATAGAGATGAAATATGGATGCTAATTTGCGATATTTATATAAAAAATGACCTTCAAATGTACATTATTCGTAAGTCATCATTCATACTGATGTGACCACTTACATAATTTTGTGAAATATTAGATAAACTATCAGTCGACAAAAATACTCAAAATACAAATGTCAATTTATACTCGCGGGAAGGAACATAGATTCGATGTTTGAAGAAATCGTGGCATTGAATGATGTTATATTATCAGACATATGATAATATTCACTGGCAATAACAATGAAGTCGAATTCTCGAAAATTTGACCCTCAGACACATATGACAACTCACGATTTTGCGATTTTTTTATAAAAAATTTGTATTTGAAAAGTTGACATACATACTATACGACAATTGAGATTGGTGAGGAAATGTAATGCTATGTATAATGATGTACTGAGTTCAAGACAAAATCATTTTCTGCACTGTAACTTTATCACAATCTTTTATAATTAAAGGGATAGAAATAATTAACACAACGTTCTACAGCCGCTACATGAAGCAGATAATACTTTACATACAAAAGGCTAAATGCTAATATAAACATTTGACAATTCACAATGGTCAGATTAAATTCAGTATTGTGATATATGTCATAAATCATTTTTAGACAAGTATGCTTTAAAACAACATATGATAATTCAGACTGGTGCGAAGAGATATAGATGTGAAACTTGCCATCAGGTGTTTTCACATAGTATTCAACTTCGAAGACATTTAACAATTCACAATGGTGAGAATAAATTCAGTTGTGAAATATGTAATAAACCATTTGTTGACAACTTTGTTCTAAAGGTACATAAGACAATTCACACTGGAGAGAAGAAATAAAAATGTGAGTTATGCAATGAAGCATTTCTCATATATGCTTTCTTACTTTACATCTTGCAACACATACTGAAGAGAAAAGTTATGGATGTAGAGACATCGAATATGGAATAAGGAAACGTATTTCAACAACTATTCACATGACATCTGAGAATAAATTCAAGAAATACCGAGAAATCAATTACAATGCAGTAAATAATTTAGTCACTGAAATCAAGACAACCACTATGATGAACCACATTTTGTTACAATAGTGTATAAAACAAGAAGTGAATAAAGGGAAAACAGGCCCCACGAAGGTGGACTGGTTCACATCACCTCGCATCAATGTTGAACGGCTGATGTAATTTGAAGTGTCATACTTATCTCGTTTAGGTTCTTTTCCTCCATATATCCAAGTGGCAACTTGTATAAATTATAATATATTATATACATAATAAAAGAGATGGTTTTAAACCATATGACGACTAAAATAATAATAAAAAACCCACAGTTATTGTATTCATTTGTGTAAAAGTAAATAGATTTAACAAAATGATTTTCTGATCTCTATGGTCATTTCGGGATGGTTAGTTAAGAAAATTGGATCCTAATTCTTAAGTCAGGTTTTCCGACGCATTCCACATAAAAGATGTTTTTATGAAATAATATATCGCTCAATAAAATCACTGTTTGAAGTTCGGATGTAAGGAATTATATCACGAGGGCGTAGCATGAGTGGTATTATGATGCGCGTCCGAACGACAAACAGCGATTTTATCAAGGGATAAAAAAACACCGATTTACATATTTTATTTTGATTCTAACACAACATTAGTTAACAAATGAATGCCGTTACTGATATTAAGCTAAATTGCGACTGATTTGTTTCCATGCATACATATTTTCAGCGCGTCGCATTATTTCATCAAGCGATAAAATCACGGATTTGGATATTCTTTTTTTTATATTATTTTTATTCTAACAAGACATTAAGGCTATTGCGACTAATTTGTTTCCGAATTTATTTTCAGCGCGTCGCATTTTTAGTGGTTACGTCACATGTATAATGTTTACGTCAAATGTCTTAATATAATGTCAAATGTGATTTAATTGCATAATAACATACACTTCCGGTCCTTATATTCCATGAGTTGAAATTTTGGTCGTGTTAGAATGTATAAAAGTCATATTTTAGAACGACGGTTACATATATCTAATATAAAGTTATTGTATTTTTAAAAGCAATGACATAGAGGATATTTGAGAGCCCCATTTAGTCGGAATTTCTCATTAAAAACAAGAAGTCTTGAGCTGAAAAATAAGTCCGCCAATCAACGTTAAATGACGGTGATATTTATTCATTTTATTGAAAAAAAAATATGAATGATCGCTTGTTTTAATAATAAAAACAAACAATTCTTTTAGGAGAAAAAGTCCAACCATCCATCCATATTTCTGTTATTTACTGCGAATTTATATTAGACCTGGCTTTGTAAAATGTAAGCGGCAGCCATTTTTTAAAGTTGTGTATTTCATGGGAGGAAAATAATTGTGTAAGATTCAGAGGGATATAATTTAGATTTGTTAGTCATACACCTTTTTAAAAGAAAGAAAACTTATTTGAGGATTGTAACAGACAAAAAATAAGTGTTGACAGATGTGAAAACATTCAAAAAAAGAGCTAGGAATATGGAAAACTTGCTCACGAACGCTGGGTTGTTTTACTTATTTTTCGAGTGATGGCTGTCATTGCTTTTCAATTTTTCATAAAGCATACGGCAGTTATTGCTCGTAGGATACTTTAATATGCCCAAATGTCATCAAGAGCAGTTTTGCATGGGGAAGAAATGTATTTTTTTCAGACTGTAAAAAGAAACAAAAAATTTAGAGACGAAATTTGGTGATTGGAATTTGAATGAATAGAAGTAAGTTTTCATCTTTTTATTACTTTTGACATAAGTTATTTATCAATTTCAGTTTTGCTTTTTCTTTACACAGCCTGACATTGTCAGAATTGTCAGCAAAAATAAAAATGAGGTATCACATGGGGAAAATCTTAAAAAAGTAGTTTCGTCATTGAAAAGTGTGAAATTATATTTTGATAATTTTCACTGTGAAATTATCAAATATAATTTTCACGGATAAATCAGTAATCCACTGAAAAGCATAAAATAAATTTACTTAATTAAATATGAGTTTACATATCAAATGATAGATATAGTATACTGATGATGCAGAATGACCAAATATAAATTATTTTGTATATTCTATTCTAAGAAAGATAAACGGTAATTTTAAGAGATAATTAGGAAACGGCTGTTAATAAATGCTGACATGAAAACTCATGATAATGATCATATTACCTTTTGATTTCTCGCCAATATACCCTGTTGCAATTACAATAAGTATTAAGTTACATAAAAAATGTAACTTTAATGATTGCATTAAGATTGAACTTTATTTAATACACGATCTTTTAAAATGTTTTTATACGCGCGTTAGGGCTTCGATTTACAGTAAGCGATAGATGGTTTATACACACTTTTAATTAATATTCTGTTTATATACATTGTAATTGTACGGTTTGATTTTACTCGAAATGTAATGGTCTTGAATATGATTTTCATTGATATAATATGTCTCTTGAAATTCTTAAATAGAATGGTCGTATGCCTGTTTTATGTAAATTTTTGTATAAAAGTATTATATAACAATTTATGTGTACGAATGTGACTAAAATTAAGTATGAATAAATAGATATTCTAAGATAAATATCTTTAGCTAATTAAATATCAATATCCTGGTAATTATCTGAGTTGATTTTAATCTTTCAACCATAGATATTAACACAATGTCAACTTTTTTACAGTATACTTCCTGGTGTCAATACAATGCCGTAATTATTGACTTAATTGAACCGGGGGCAATATCAGACCTCCTAATTAACATTTTCATTCTTATAATAGAAGACCGTGATTTAAGGAAACTGGACAAAAGAACAAACTAATGTTTTCTACACATCATTATCATTTCAAAAGTATTGACACTGCTTTCGTATTTACATGCCGTGAAATACTTTATATGGGTATACCAACTACGTCATAAATTTATTTCAGGTATACGTTATAAGACAGAGTCGACACTGTAAGAATTGTAAAGGTAATATTTGTTAAAACTTTTATTTTAGATTTTCGCTAACATTGGTCGGATAATTGAAGACTAGATTTAGATTAATTCACTCGAACATCAATGAACACAAGTTCAAGATTAATGATTTTTTTCCAATTACAGAACAGAGCTTTAATTGAAATAAAGTTACATTAACACTTGCATATACAACAAAGCAGTTATATATTTTATTGGCCGGGTTGCACAGGTGCAAACATTGTACAGGTATATTGTATATGCTTGAAAAACATTTTGTACTCGTTTTCTCAGCAATAACTTATCACAGCCTCTTAATATTTGGCATACAACATCCGTACCGTGGGAATCAATTTCAGGTTTGCCGCTCATTCACTTCCTATTTACCGACTTTGTTAAATTTTCCACAATCAATAATTAGTGGTAGGAAATTTTCATTACTGTTTTCTCAGCAACTAATTATAACAGCCTCTTAATATATATTTGGCATACAGCATTGACACGTGGTCCCATACATTGGGATTCGTTTTCAGTCGCTCATCCACTTTCTGTTTACCGACTTAGTTAAATTTTCGACATTAATGGTCAATGGTAAAATGTTTTCGTAACATCACAGCCTCATGATATTTGGTATACAAATCCAACGCGGCCTTTTCTGTCTTTGACCCATTTTTTATAATTTAAAACAAAATCATTATATAATATCATTTTAAGTAAGATAATTTACTTTAACCTTGATTCAGAACATTGTTATGTTTTGTTATGTACTAGAGGAGGAGGTTCATGCTTTTATTACTTAAATACTACGTTACCGTAGTTGACGTAATTACTGCGAGATCCCGTTAGAAATGATTTGATTTGCAAAATTAATGTTTAATCAATATACGAGTACAAGAAAGCATTTATTCTGAATGACTGTTTGAAGTTTCATTTCATTTCAAATTTCTGTGTTTATCAAAAGCAGAAGGACGATTTGATAGAGATGAATAAGTAAACAAAATCAGACAACAAAACGTAAAATATTTGATATATTCGCCGTCATCAATTTGGTCAGGTAACTGAATTAAAACGCGGATAAAGTGTAGTAATAGGTTAAAGTGACATTATGCTCATATTTTCATTGTCAAGTTGAGCTGAATTGACTTTATATTTCAAAAGATTGACTGTTAAAATGGTGTTTGACCAACAGGTGATATTTGAAAATGTTTAGGATGAAATTATAAATCTGGCTTAAATATAAAAAGACTGCCCCACATTTTTATAAACTGGACGGTACACGTAAATTCTAATGGATATTAACTGAAAATTCCTTAGGATCCCTGTGTTATTTATTGTTTTACGAAGTCAATTATAAAATCAAAAGGAATTATTGCAAAATGAAATCTTATTTATTTATTCACATGTTCACCCATTATATACCCTTGGATGGGCATAATGTCACTTTAATATATATGAGTTCAATTACAGTAAAAGATAGAGCCAACAGGGTCTTTCAAATACCAGAGTCTCTCAAATAGAAAATCTATTTGAAGGACCCTACAGACAAAGGGAAAATTATATACATTTGTACAATGAAGGGAAAGCTTTATAATATAATAGAAATAAGTAGAGGATGTTATCAAATGAGCGAAAGTTCAAAACTAAATTTATTGAACAAGTTGAATAAAATTATATTATGCGAGTCTCTGGTGTGCATGATGTTTTTATTCCATTTCAAAATATTTAGTATCGAGCCTTCACGAATATAATAATTATGCAATTTATCCAAACAAATACAATGTAAAACTGTTTCAAAAAGAAAAAAAAAATCAATTTTCATTGACGTAGCTATAGTTTAAAGCTTACATTTAGCGCGTTTCACTACGTTTGTATAACGCGAGTGACGCCACGTCAAATTGTATGGGTGGCCGTACAATATCCTCTATTTATTTCATGCTTTCCAGTGTTTTATTGTAATATATCAGATGATTATATTCTGATAAACCACAAGTGAAATTTATAAAATATAATTTTCACAGTAGCCGGACTATATCTGAATGCGGATGAAAAGGAAATCATAACGAAATGGATGAAAAGGAAATCATAACGAAATGGAATAACAGGCAGAAATAAATGCTCTCATGCGTAAATTTTGCTTCTTTAGGAAAATAAAGTCGATGTCACCATACATCATATGAAAAATGTAACAAAATTAGACAAAATTTAACAGAACTATATTTCAAAATATATAATGATGTGACGTCATGATGTGATGACGTCACAAAGGAGAATGCGCGACGTTACGCGGCAAAATCAGTAAAAAATACTTAGTATACAATCACTTAAAAAGCATGAAATAAAAAGAAAATTTATTTGTTTTACATATAAGATTGAAATATATTTCATTCGTGAACACCAGATATTATATTTTCACTCGTGGCTACGCCACTCGTGAAAATATTGCATCTGGTGTTCACTCAGTGAAATTATATAGAGGATATTTGTTTAGTTCAGTGTAAGATCGGAATTTATCCTGTCACTTGTATCAATTTCGGCCCGATAACAAGGTGCCGTATATTTTTACTGATCTACGGCACTTGATCACGTGGTATGCATGTTTGCCGGACTACTTTTCAAGAAAAAATATAAAAACTGTCGTTAAATCTTCTATGGCACCAATCTATTATTCTCTATATAAACTGTCGTTAAATCTTCTGTGTGTAGAATACGAATTTTGGAAACGTTGATAAAACTTTGTTTGTTTATTTTATTTTACTCTATAATTTTTCAAGCGAAATAAAAATTATTAAAAGTGAAATAAATGTAAAACTTAACTCGTTTGCGACATTAAAATAGCGTACTTGATTTGATTGTTTTGCACGTGCTGTTTGGCGCTACATTGTGACGTCACGTAAACAATACTTTAAACGTCTGTACAGCGTTAAGGACTGAATAAAAAAAATATTGGTGTTCGAATTCATTTTCTTAGTTAGACCATTTTCTTTCATTCTAGACAGTTTTCACAACAAAATTCGACAACAAATTTTTTTTATTTATCACATTTTTTCAAACAAAATGGCGCCCTCAATGTGAAAATACACAGGGAGATAATAAGAACGGCGAGTGCATTGTTGTAGAATAATGCACGCTTCGGGCCTTCTTTGTTTATATAGAAACATTTCCGATAGTGTGATTAAAGGTGGTTTGCCTAATAATTTTTTAAAAAAAAAAACGGTGACAGGATAAATAGAATAATAGATTGGTGCCGTGGATGGAGAAAGTTTATCTGGCTCTGCTCCGGAATTTATTGGGTTCGCCTTATAACCTGTCAAAAATATTTATAACTAATAGTGTAAAGACGCGCTAAATGTTAGCGTTAAACTGTAGGCGCGTCAATGAAAAATGAGTCTTATTTCACTTTAAACGGTCTTTATTTTGGGTATGTGGTAAATAGAATATTAAATTCGTGTAAGTTCAGTACTGAATGTATTGCACTCGTTGAATAAAATAATATTATGCTAGCCAGAGGCTCGCATAATATAATTTTATTCAACTCGTGCAATAAATTCAGTATTGAACTTACACTCATTCAATATCCTCTATTTCCGATATCATGGCATATATCAGTATGTTCAGAATGTACGGCCGTGCATATATTTTGACGTGACGTCATTAGCGTCATACAAACATACTGTAGTGTAAAGACGCGCTAAATGTTAGCGTTATACTGTAGGCGCGTCAATGAAAAATGACTCTTATTTCACTTTAAACGGTCTTAATTTTTGGTGTGTGATAAATAGATTATTAAATAATAAAAGTTCATTACTGAATTTATTGCACTCGTTGAATAAAATAATATGCTCGCCAGAGGCTCGCGTAATATAATTTTATTCAACTCGTGCAATAAATTCAGTATTGAATTTACACTCATTTAATATTCTCTATTTATCAAATACACCACGGCCCAGGAGTTTAATAATAAGAGGATGTTTTCGTTTTTTGTGAAATATGGAAAAACGAAAAAAAAACACCTTTTTATTTAATTTCATTATCAAAGAAAAATGGTTACGAAACCTATTGCCAATCTCCTACGCAATGATCTCCCCTTATCAGTACAGAGATCTCTGCCACCACGGTCCGATAAATCAGAATTTCTGATATTTTATTATTTTTAGCTTTTACAATATGTAAAGGGAGGTAATCACTGAGAGGAGTTTGCCCAAACTCCTCACAGTGATTACCTCCTTTGGCAGAATTGTCTACGCCGAAGAATTAAGGGGAGATCACTGTGTGGAGATTGGAGTTTGCCCTATTGCTTGCAATGTCTCCAAAGTCTATTTGTATTTGTACTTTTCAGGCATTAGCTATGTCCATAAGCTTTCAGGAGAATATGACCCCACTAAACACTTTTTGATATCTACACTGATCAAAGGTACCCAACGTTTTGTCTCCGTCTTATGACCTACGACTACCAATTACTACTACAATTCTGGACAAGCTGCTAGCAGCTTTAAAGATTACAAGTCAATCCTACTTCCACTCAGCCATGTTTCTCTTTGCATTTAGCGCATTTGCGAGATGCAGTGAAATTACTAAGTGCAAACCATCCACAGAGCCATTTATTTTAAAATTATTATTATATACCACATTTCTATAGCACTCTTTTCATAAATAATAAATGTTCAAGAGTGCTTTACATAAATCCGATAAAACATAATCATATATATATATAAGACATAATGTACAACATAAATTAAGTAAACCTATTAAACAATAATGATAATCTAAAACCAGTAAAGGATGGTAAGAAATACAGACACATTTAGTTTAAAATCAAGGCACAATTAAAATTAAAATTATCAGATATGAATTTTATTTCAGAAGCAGGCCAATCATTTGTGTCAGTAACATACCGCTTCTACAAACATAACTGCGGTAAACCTCACACAATCACTTTTTCACATGGTCATGCAAAGACATCTGCTATTACAGCGTAATATTCTTTTTATTAAATGGTTTTATTTAATTCCGCGCCGCGTTATTCAACTTGTTCAATAAATTTAGTATTACATCTGTAGACACTATTTCAATTCCCTCTATTTATGCGATCGCAAAATCACTACAGGTATGACAAGTGTTAAACATTTCTATAAAGTTACAGCTGCTTGTATATATAGTATTTGAGCAAATTTAATGACACTTAGTGTCTGCAAAAGTTAAAATTGTAAAAATTCATAAATATGGGTGAATTCAAAGAGGAAAATATATTGTCAATTATTACTTTAATTCAGGGTCTTTTCTTTATCAAGGAAACACAAGCTGACAAGCTGGAAACTAAAGACACAGTTTGCGGGAAACTATTAAGAAGTCGTGGTCAAAGAAATAAGACATTCAGCTGATGCAAAATGACATACATCTTTGATGTTTGTGGAAAAACATTTATTGAACGAAATTTTATGAACACAGATGTGCAAATACACACTGGCGAGAAAAATGTTAAATGTAAAATATGTGATAAAACATTTTATCAACGAAGTAATTTGAACAAGCATATGGCAATACACACTGGCGAGAAGAATCATCAATGTGAAGTGTGTTATAAAGCATTTTCTCAACAAAGTACACTGATCACGCATATGAAAATACACATTGGCGAGAAGAATCATAAATGTGAAGTGTGTGATAAAGCATTTTCTCTACGAAGTTATTTGGACAAGCATATGACAATACACACTGGCGAGAAGAATCATAAATGTAAAGTGTGTGATAAAACATTTTCCCTACGAAGTAATTTGAACAGTCATATGAAAATACACTCTGACGAGAAAAATCATAAATGTACAATATGTGATAAAGCATTTTCTCAACGAAGTTCTTTGACCAGGCATATGAAAATACACACTGGCGAGAAGAATCATCAATGTAGAGTGTGTGATAAAGCATTTCCACAACGAAATGATTTGAACAATCATATGACAATACACACTGGTGAGAAGAATCATATATGTAAAATGTGTAATAAAGCATTTTTTTACGAAGTAATTTGATCAGACATATGACAATACACACTGGTGAGAAAAATCATATATGTAAAATGTGTGATAACGCATTTTTTCTACGAAGTCATATGACCAGGCATATGAAAATACACACTGGCGAGAAAAATCAATAATGTAGAATGTGTGATAAAACATTTTTTATACGAAGTACTTTGATGAGGCATATGATAATACACACTGGCGAGAAGAATCATTAATGTAAAATATGTGATAAAAACTTTTTCAACGAGGCCATTTGATCAGGCATATGACAACACACGATGGCGACAAAAACATAGATGTCATTTTTGTGATAAAAGCATTATTTCAGCGATGTCATTTGATCAATCATATTGCAATACACAAAGGTGTGAAGAATTATAAATATAAATAGTGTGATAAGGCATTTTCTGGCCGAAGTAGTATATATATTATCAAGCATATATCAATGTACACTGGCGAAAATAATCATAGATGTGAAATGTATAATTTATCATTTTTGCACGAATATTCTTAATTCAATTTTCAATTCAATTTATTTACAAAATGCACAAGTCCCACAATAGCGGGAAACATCATATACAAATACATAATGGAAAACGGCTACATTACATTCTTAGGATAATGGTAATATATAGTTACAATTTGGTGGGAAAAATATATATTTAGTTAACATATTTAGTATGATTAATGGATCAAATAGAATGTTTACACCTTTCATAATAATCTGAACAAAACGAAACGAAAGCGTACACGAAAGACATCCAGGTTATAAACAGGTTCTAACAATTTAACATTCATTTCAGTATCAATTGTTTGTAATAAAACCAGAGCTGCATTGCTGGTACTGGTACTGCAGTACGTACTGCAGCGATTTTGCAAGTACTGGTACTGATACTGAATTACTCTTACAAAATTTTGCTACTACTGGTACTGGTACTGCATTACTGTCTTAAAAAGTGGTACTGCTACTGCATTACCCAGTACTTTTGGTTTAGATAAAAATTAAAAATAGCATCAATTTTTCTCATAAAATAAAGCTGCAAATTACATTAACAATATTTTATTTTTGTGAAAAAGTAAGTTATCAAATCTAAAGATAATTTGCTGCAATATTCCTTCAAATGTTAACATAGTTTTCATCATAAAAAGCACCAAAGACTTTAAGTAAAACTTAAATTAAGATAAACAGACTCAATAACTCTTTACCCTAAATTAAAATATCCTTATTAAAATATTTTATTACTTTGTATTTACTAGTAAAAGAGCAAAATAAACACTAATTAATTTCTTCTATTCTAAATAATCCCATTTCAAGTGAAAAAAGTGATATTGTTAACAACAACAACAACAACAATCACTTTTATTAGAAGCCACGTCACAATAGTAACAATATGACTGATTAACATAAAATAAAGAGTGGGTAACATGATACGTAATATAAATTCTACTTTAAACTTTATTTTCATCACATGGGGACAGTAATTATATTGTCAAAACTGCTGAAATGTTGTTTATGTTTCCAAATATACATTTATGATTAACTGATAAATAGTAAGTACATGTACATAAATGTATGTAATACAATATATATGTTTACTTCTAGAAAAGGTGTAACAAAAGAGTAGTAGAGCATTATGATACTAAAAAAAACAAAACAATTAACACATTTTGTTATTATTTCTTCTATAAATTGTATAGTTATTTATCAAATTATCATACATACTAATGAAAACTAATGCAAAGGAATATCAGGTGGCGTGAGAAAATACTAATACGTCACTACAGGTGCACGCTTTTCACGTACATAGACAATACTACGATATTGCAAATATTTACAACCGCTAAGAAAGGCTATAAATATTAAATCGTTCGTTACTAAGATAGTCAGGGAGCAATATATGAAAATGAGGAAGAACTTGAATTCATTTGGATTTAACTTAGAAAATCGTTAGGCCTGTCTTGTTCTAGCTATTAGTCTTAAAGTGTTCAATAATAGAACGTGCTAAAAATACAATATTTTTAAGAAGATCAAAATTTTCTGTTGATAATAATTCCTTAAATTTCAACACGTTTGGTCTACTGAAAAAGTAAGTTGGGATGTATCGCTTTCTTTGAAAACAGAAAAAAGGACACACTAACATACAGTGAAATTCATCACCGACTTCATTTAACATACAAAGATTGCATTTACGCGCTTCATATGGAAGATGTGAGTTGCGCCACCTTCCTATTTCAACACCATAGCACCATAAAAAGTTGTTATTTACTTTGGTATAAATTGAACAGAGGTGTGAAGGTGTGAAAGGCAACAAAAGACTGTTGTGTTTAAGACTTCTCTCAAAAGCAATCTTCCATTTATGTATTTGAGTTTCTACTGATTTCAATGCTTGGATGATTTCATTTATTTTGTTATGATTTTCCATAATGTGTGACTGAGAAACATTAAGAATAGATAACGAATCCTCAACAATATGCATGATATTTCTTTGTGTGGAAGCTAATTTATTAACATTTCTCTTAATCGATTGAACATCATTATTATCGGCGGTACCAAATAAAAATCGAAATACTTTCCCTAAGCCAAAAATACTTCTTTTTTGTTTATTAGTGTCACGAAGGCTTAAAAAATCTGTGTATTCATTTAGTACGTTATCATATGTTAGTCGGAGATTATTGATGTCTAAATTCATGTCATGTATTGTTTGTAAATAAGGCAAAAAAGTATCTTCATCTTTAGTTTGTAAATAATGTGTTTTCATTTCCAGCAACGTTTTGTTAACTGTATCAACATTAGTAGAAATTTGAGTGAGATAAGTGCTGAATAATTTAGTATCATAAACTAAAATGGCGTTCCAATGCGCTTTTGTTATAGAGATTTCATTAACTTTTGAAAAAATAACGTTGTCATAACTAGTCATGGCCCAGGCAAATTGAAATAAGCAAAACAATAGAAACATCTTCATGTCTGAAAAATAAATTGAATGCATTTTTTAAAGTAACATAAAAAAAATTATCTTTGATCCAAACAACAAAAATCTACTTATAGTATCTTAGATAAACATTCAACTAAAAGCTTATTGACAGATTGATGTTTAGAATCTGAAGACTTAAGCTTGGGGCGTTTGTGTTGAAAACGTTTTTTCTTTTGTGTTTTTATAGATGAAACCATAAATTCATAGCTTTCTGTGTCCGAAGAGTAACGATTATTAACGAGTGACCTTGTTTGTACTTGACTTTCGTCTGAATCTGAGCTATTTGTTGACATTTTATGGCTAGAAGCATCACTTTTGTTACCTGTATAAGTTTGAATACGTAAGTGACCGTGTAATTTGACATTTGATTTTCTTGCCTTAACTGTTTTTGTAAATGTGACAAAGGAACATGGTCTAACACGTCTGAATCGTCCAGTTGATGATTATATCTACGTAACACCTCGGGCGATGTTTGATTTTCGTCATTATTTTCGTCCGTCGAATCTGAGCTATTATCAGAGTT
The DNA here is from genome assembly GCF_026571515.1 of Ruditapes philippinarum. NCBI lineage: Eukaryota > Metazoa > Mollusca > Bivalvia > Venerida > Veneridae > Ruditapes > Ruditapes philippinarum. Next base: position 28,033 of record NW_026858417.1, on the reverse strand, counting down.
ACTCTCATTGGTCGAAGTTATGTCTTTGGGCGGAACAACATACTGACAAGCACATCCTCTGCCTGAAGCTTTAGGAATATCCCAATCTAAAACATTAACTTAACGAATCTGTCTTGCATAAACCTTATGTAGTTTTTGATCTAATTGACTTTTTATAACATAGGTGAGTGGGGCAATTTGCTCTATAATACGGTAATAGGGAATCCATTTTGAATCTAATTTACTTGACCTTTTAAATTTTTTGAAATAAACCGGATCGTTAACTTGAAAAGTAACGTCTAATCGTTTTTTATTTGCATTCTCGACTCGTTTTCGTTTGTTCCTTTTCAACATTTTGTATGTTGTTAGAAAAGCTCTATGGTTTTCACTTAATATGATTTGACTATAATCTGTGCCGTGATATTTTGCTCGAGGCTTCAGAAGGGCGTCAACCGGGATTAGGGGCTCCCTCATAAATAGATTAAAGAAAGGACTCTGCTTGTTCTGGTATGAAACCGAGAATCGTAAGGCGGCCAAAGTTCAGTTTAAATGAATATCCCATTCTCTTGAATTATTGTTGACCAGTTTTGATGAAAGATTTACTATGTCTCTATTTCTGCGTTCTAAAGCACCATTGCTAGTCGGCGAATATGGTGTCGAGCGTACGTGTTTAATATTTAATTCTGCTAACATATTAGTAAAAGATGAATTAACAAATTCAGACCCGTTATCCGTAACAATCTTTTGGGGACAAGCGTATCTACTGTAAATTTCTGTCATGAAGAAATGTACGACTGATTGAGCTGACTTATCTGGACTCGCAAATGCTTCAATAAATCCCGTAAAATGATCTAAAAACAGATAATTACCCTGTTCTTAAATGCAGTAAGCTGAAGCGGTCCCAATACGTCTATTGCTATGATATGAAAAGGATATTTTGGTGTTTCTGTTTCTATGAGTTTGGTATTGATTTGTTTTAAATTTCTACTATTACATGCCACACACTGTTCTACAATTGAAACTATATCTTTAAACATATTCCGCCAATAATATTTGACCTTTATATTTGCAAAAAGTCTCTGTATTCCTAGATGACCAAAATTATGATAATTAGTTATTATCATTTGTTGTAATTGCCTAGGGACAAAAAGTCTTAACGAAGGCTCGTCGTCACAGTTCGAAATGTAATAAATAATGTTATCTAACTCAATGTAATGTCTCTCCTCATGTTTAGACAGTTTATTTTGTTGTAATTTTGATTTAATTAAAGCGATTTCTGGATCATTTTCTTGTTCGACTTGCATGTTTAAGTTTTCTAAGTTTTTAACTGGTTCAACTATTAATTCATTTGGTTCATCTGCTAATTCGCTTATCTTCCTGACATCTACCTGATTAGTATTAATTGCATTACATTGTTTAATTTCATACATGTTATCTGGAATATCACTGAAAAATTCTGACTCTGTCTCAGATTCAAATGATTCTCCCTGTTTCTTTGCTGGTCTACTTAAGAAATCTGCCACTACATTTAATTTTCCTTGGATATGTTCTATTTTACAGTTATACGTTGATAACACAGTTGCCCACCGCTGTATTTTTTATTGTTAAAAGGCTTATCTAGAATGTGGATTAATGATTTATGATCAGTATAGATAGTGAATTCTGCGCCATGTAAATAATGATGTAGTTTATTTACACAGTAGAAAATTGCCAAAAATTCCTTCTCAACTATTGAATATTTTCGTTGCGTTTTATTAAACCGGTGTGATATGAAATAAATTGGCTTCTGATTGACATAAGAACCTTGGTCGTTTGGTTCACAGTCCTGGCTTAAGACCCCGGATAAATATAAATCATTTGCATCGCAATAGAGTTTATAAGGCTTATTAATATCAAGAAAACCCACATATGGAATTGATGTAAGACTTTCCTTCAATAAATCAAAACTTTCTTGACATTCTTGTGTCCAGTTAAACTTAATATTTTTCCTTGTTAAATCAATCAAAGGCGATATAATCTCTGTGTAACTCTTTGTACCGGATCTAATCATAAATCTATAAAATCAAGTCATACCCAAAAGTGATCTCACGTGTTTGGAGCTAGTAGGTGGAGATAATCTTCTTATAGCTTTTATTTTGTTTTGATTTGGTTTAATGCCATGGCGATTAACCACGAAACCTAGATATTCTATTTCAGCCTGTAAGAATTGACATTTCTCAACTTGAGTTTTAACCTATGTTGCCGTAACCTCTGGAAAACAGTTTCTATATGCATTAAATGATCCTCATAATTAGAACTAAAAACAATTAAGAACTATCTTCATTAAAGCCTGAAAATAACCTGGAGAGTTTGCTAATCCAAAAGGTAAACGCTCATAACGATACATGCCAAAGTTTGGTGTCGAGAATGCTGTTTTTTGTTTATCCTGTTCTCTGATAGGTATTTGGTGAAAAGCACTCGCTAAGTCAAGACTCGTAAAATACTGACAATTTCCTAATTTTGCTATTATATCCTCAATACGAGGTAAGGGGTACGCTGTATTGTCTGTTATCTGATTAAGTTTTCGAAAGTCTACGCAGAAGCGCTTAGAGCCATCTGATTTTGAGACAATGACCAATGGAAAGGACCATGGCGAGTGACATGGTGTAATAATGCCTGCCTGAAGCATTTGTTTTATAGCGTCCGATGTATCTTTAAGATTTTTGAAAGGGATTCTATATGGCTTTAATTTAATTGGTGGATGGTCACCTGTGTTTATTTTCATTTCAATTGTATTAGTACCTATCAATTCTGAATCATCTTTTGCAAAAACATCTCTATTAGATTTTAAAAAATCTTTAAGCATATTAGCGTGCTGAGCTGGCACCTGAATATCATCAAAAAAATCCGGCTCACACGTGTTTTTTATTACGTTCTGAGTTATGGATGATATTTCATATCTGTCAACGACTTTTACCTCCGCGAGTGGACTACCTGCTTTTAGCTTAATAGACTTGTGTGTGTTATTTACTATCATGACAGGTATTTGCCTATGGCTATGAAGGTATACAACTGAATCTATAATTTTTACCTGAGGTTCAGAATTTATGTCACTATTATTTATACTGGACAATTCATATGCAGTATTTTCCTTTAATAACCCATGATAATATTTCAATTTTCCCTTTACTATGTGTGATGTTTGAGGTTGTAAAACACAATCATTTTCGAGTCTAACAATAGAAGCTACGTGTATATCTTCCTCTAAAGCAATATAATGGTGATCAATTCGTAAACAATTTAAATCATTATAAAGTCTAACACCATTTTTCGATAAAAAATCTCTGCCTAAAATAGCGCTTCGATTAATATTTTCTACCACAAAAAAATTATGTGTTTTCTTTACTGAACCAATTTTAAATGTAAGATCTATACAACCTTTAACGTATAAAAATTGACCATTTACGGACTGAAGATTCACGGATTTGTGAATTAATTTTGGTTTATTTTTTAGTGACAAATAAGATCTAAATGATATAATCGATACTTCAGTACCTGTATCAATAAGGCTTCTAAATCTAACATTTCCAATTTTTATAAAACAAGAATTAGGATTTCCGCAAATTGCAATATTGAAAACACGTGACTTCTTATTTCTCCTATTATCGACTCTATAATAAGAGTTAATTAGTTTTTTCGTTGCGTGTAACGCATTTGAGTTTTACACTCTCTAGCAATGTGACCTATTTGCCCGCAGCTAAAACAAGTAAGTTTAGATTTCCAGTATTGTTTTGGTAATTGTCTGTCCTGTGTATATCTGTCATTATTACTAAAATTTCCCCTAGGGTAATATCTCTGTCTGTAATTATCATTATTTTGCCTATAATACCTTTGTTGGTTGTCATGAGGTCTGTCTGATGGTCTATATTGACCGTTATTTGAGTTAGAGTATCTTATATCAGAATTTACCTGTAATATTTGCCTAGGTTTTTTTTCTACAATCAGAAATATGATGACCTGGTTTTCTACAATAAGCACAAGTTCGTACTTTAAAATGATCAATTTCCATAGGTTCCTGCCCTTGAGAAAGGTGATATTCAGATGAATGTTGGTTATTTTGAAATCTTAAATTAAACCTAGTTCTTAAATTTTGTTCATTCATAGCCGATCGAACTGCATTTTGTAAGGTATCTGGATTATCTCGCATTACTTTCATCTTGAGATAATTCTCACGTAATCCGTCCGTAAAGAACATGATAATTTGTCTTTCAATCAAAGCTAAATTCCCGTCAGTTCGCCTATAAGCTATTTCCGCTAAAGATAATAATCGTTCTGCAAAAAGTTGAACATTTTCATTTTTGTGGTGCTTCATTGAACGTAACAAGGAAAATGCGTATTGTGGATCTTGAATAATGTCAAACCTTGAATCCATCCCATGTGCTGTCAGGGTGATCTCTTAAATCTCTATTAACAAGTAAAATGGTTTCCTGCGGTGAACATTTTAATGATATAAAGATATTTCATTTAACTATTTTCAACATAGGGGGGGGGGGGTAAATAAACGTTTGTATCAGGAATATAGTTGACAATTGAATATCAATATAGAAGAAGGTCTTTGGAAACGACCGGAGCAAAAAATAAATAAAGTAAACACACACGTTTACGCAGAAAATATCTCTATTTGTTATGGTAGATGCCCCTACGAATATTTTAATTTTGTAAATTTTCAGTATAAAACAATTTATTGTTTGTAAAATTTGAGATAGATATTAAAGAAACATTGATAATTTTCAAACACTTCATTCAAGTTTTTCCACCTTAAACGGTAAAATAATTATAGAAAATTAGAAATATCACGTTCTTAATAAGTTGTAAAATTCGGACTAATTCCCTACAGGTAAATCCGTAACGTACCGGCAAACGGTATTTAGCTAGGTTTTCGAAAGGTCAATTAACCAATCATGTACGGTTTAGAGATCACATGCTCCTCCATGTACCGAAAACAGGTCACGTGCTCCTCCATGCTTCAAAAGTTAAACGCGTACCAATACCCTGCGGTCTCCAGACCGCAGGGAATAAAATCACTAACCGAATTTTTACTTGACTGATACGCGACAAGCTTTAATCTTTCCTCAGGTACCCTATTTAATACCCCAAATTTCTCAATACTCTTAATCCATAATTTAAATTCCCCCGGTTCACCATTAAAAGACTGAATAACTTGGGAAATACTTTGTGTGCCAACATAAGCGCTGACATTACTAAGTTCCCTACCTAAATTCTCAAAAATTCTAGCAATATCTGGTTCTGCCATAGTCCTAAGCCAACAACAAATACAAAAAACAGAGGATAAAAAACTCACCGGTCTCGTGTCTGGCTCCGCTGGAAACTGGTTCCCGTGGCTGATCGAATAATGGCCCCCTTCGTCGTTGTGTTCCGCAAAAAACGTCTGGTGTATCGAATCCTGTAGTCACTAGAGCACCAAATCGTCCCTTGTAGTGTAACGCTCAGATCTGAATAACTCAATATGAATAAGTCAACACAATATCAAGTTTATAAACGTCATATATATGTATTTATTTAATATAAAATATTATTCTCGAAGATAACACAATTGCTTAAACAATGTCTTTAACAATTTTACAATTCTTATACAAATACGTAAAACAATAAGAATCAATGTCAATTGCGTATTTAGCATAATTTAACCTAAGTGAGTGAGTCTGTTTTAACATCAAAAACTACACTAAAGAATCTAATATTTCGCTCACCTTAAATACTAAAATATTATACGCCTAAGACTTAATAACTTAATAATTCATAGAGTATATATGCATTTATGGACAGCTAACAATTAAATAACCAATTATGTTTGCACGATATAGGTACAAAAGGTACAATTCCCCGCTTAAGTGATGACAGGCCCATTAATTAACTAAATTAAGCATAGTGTCCGGTGACAGCTCATTAAATTAAATATATCTGCATAGTGTCCGGTGACAGCTCATTAAATTTAATATATCCGCCTATGTATTGTTGACTAATTACCGGCTAATTACCGTTATCCTACACAAGTTTCACTTTTCATCATGTTGAAAACTGAAATGCTTTAGCTAGGTAATCTGTCTTTCATTACATTTGAAGCTTATGTAGCAATATAGTATTCTAGGTACTGTTACTGGATATATATTCATTATCATCATGTTAAGGATCTAGTCATGAATGTACTGAATGCATTTATATTTTGGATGTATATTTTATTGTACCACTTAGATAATGTAATAAAGTTGTTCTAATTTAGTTTATTCTGAATTCCTTCCCTCTTTCAATAAAATATTCAACCACCAGATTAATAATCTGTTATTCAGTGGCCCATATTCCTTTATGCTTCACAATTTCAACGTTTTAAGTAAGACATATATGCATAAATGCGCAGCGAATACTTCAGTGCTTTCAGCGCTTTGATTACTTTACCGCGTTACGTAGTATAGCGGTAAAGTTATGTCTGCACGTTCCGATTGAATTAGTCACATGAGTTAAAGATTGACCAATGTTTGATTGTTTTGTTACAAACTGACCAATCGAAATGAATGGTATGATAACATTGAGATAGGTAGAGTTACAGGTATCAGTTTCTAGCGTCACGGTGTCAAGGGTATACGCATCATTTTTCCTAGAAAATCTTGTCCGGCCTTCACAGGTCAAACTACTGGTGGGATTTCAATGATAGTGACCATACATAGTTTTGGGAGACATATGTTATTGTGACAAAAACCTTTTTAGTTTTTATTGTTTTTGTCCTATGTTCCAAATTTTATCGTGCAGAATTTGAAGTTATTGTGTCACAAGAGCATGACATATCTTTTAGTTCCATATAAGTAATCGTACTAATACTGCATATAAATGGAGCTTCGTCATGTTTTCAATCTATGGAAATACCAGCATGAAGCAACTACGGAGACATATGTAAGTCGCATAATAGACATGCATATCGTTATTATGATGACATAGTAAAGTCAATATGCGGTACATGTATATAGCTTGGTGTACGTAAATTTTAGGTAACTGTAAACCCTGATCAATTAAGATCACCACAATTATATTCAATCAACTTCAACAAACAAGATCCCTTCAAAACAACAAAATTCTCTTCTCAATAAAAAAATAACCGCTACACACTATCAGCGTGTCTCTCCTAACTGATGTAAAATCTCTCTCAAAACGCGCATATTTGCTAGCTTAAACGATCTGACCTTTACATGTAGATATATTTTATACCCCCAGCAACAGGTTTATAAATGAAACTGTACATTGAAATCTGATACACTTCAGTGTATCGCTGACTCGTTGTAAAAAACTATCTACAGTGAAACTGTATGATTATTCTGACACACTTATTGACTAATAAAATACGCTTAAACGTGCCGTAATTAAGCACAAAAAACACACTGGCAGTAACAAAAGTTATCATAAGAACTCCAGTTATCAAAAGAACTCCGTGACAATGAAAAATCGGGTATAAGTTTATTAGCCTGGGCTTTATGTTTGCAACTATGCATTACAATTATGTATTTATGTATAGCAACGAAGAAGATCACAAATGAAAAGGTCAATATGTACGAATGAGCAAGTAATTTGGAAATTTTACTCAAAACTACCAGACTTTTTTTAAAAAGGCGATGAAAAATGGACTAAAATGTTTTTCTGAAACATAATATAATACGTAGGGCAAGCTTAATTATCAAAGTTTAATTTAGCACCTCAAACTCCCTATCTAAAGGTAAAATGACTATTTTTTACGTCAGTTCTACAAGTATATAGAAAAGTTTTCCACAGAAATCCGTAACGTTTTCCAGGAACTCCGTGACAGTTATCATAAGAACTCCAAACAAGTTATCATAAGAACTCCATCCTTCGTGTAACACTTCCTCCCCCGTGTTTATGTACTGTGAGAAACAATTTTAGCAATATTAGTAAAGGACTGTCAAATCAAAATTTCTGTAGAGTTTCATCAAAATCAATTGATCAGTTAAAGACTAGATGTCCTGTAACACTTTATTTCAATTTTTGGTCATCTTGTTGAACAGACCGGAACCATTTGGGAAATTTTTATAGAGGCCAATCTAAGAATTATTTCTATACACTTAATCAAAATCTACCGAACAGTTATGGAAGATATGATGTCTCAAGTTTTTCTTCTTTTGGCTCTGGTGGTAATCTTGTTCAGCAGACCGGCGCCATCTCAGCAGTTTTGGGAGGGTACCGTCCAAGGATCATTCCTGTATATTTTCATTACTATTGGTGCAGGGGTATAGGAGGAGATATCGTAAATAAAAAATGGACGAAACACACATGACACAGACAGTTACTATACCTCACCTTTAGCATGTTGTGCTTGGTGAGCAAACAAAAACGGCCAACGTTAATGTTTCTGGACGGCAACGAAAACCAGACTGGAGCAATGGCTAGCTTAAAATCTTTCTTTGAAAAAAGTCGAACTAGTACAGAACACCCAAAACGGCTAACTTGACAATGTTGCACACTCGATGCTCATTGCCGTTAGTGGGTTTTGCATGCTTCCGCCAACACCCCTCCCCAATCCCCATGTCGCCGTCGTTAGCATATTAAAACATTTTAACATGAAAATGATGACATTGATTATAAAAATCCGTAGATCGATGTGTTCGAACAATGGTTACCACGAAACCTTTCATGTTGCATATCCGTGCTATTTGATAAAAAGCACGGAGGATACCCAAAAAAAATTTCATTGTCAATACATTTTAAAAGAAAGCAATATATCTTAAGGGTGATTAAGCAGGTATGTAGATGAAAGTTCAAATAGAAGGAACTAAAATACAACAAACGTGTCAAAAGGATCAGACATATAACATCTCTGATTAAAGTACGGGACCACTTTTTACGGTCATAATGACTAAATGATCAATATTCATACTTTCATTTTTGATCTGATCTAAGACCTCTGCATGTTACCTTAGCCAAAAGGCCCTGATCTTTGTTCTTAACACTATGAATCATAACATTAAACATTGATTCAGGTGTGTAACACTATGTCTCATAGTGGCAAATATTTGCGTAAAGTAAAATTAAGATTCCTCCATGCATGTAGAAGAAACAGTCCGCACATTACTGTACATTTAATCTTCTCTGATGACATTTATATTTACAATACTAAGCCGCATGATTCCGGAACATTTGTAATATAATCACTGTGACCTTAACCATGACTACAGTAAAATGAATTTTGAATGCGACAGTCGGGCTCATATCTGTAAACATTTGTATCAGGTTATATTGAAATCCATGTATGTATGACATTTTTTGTTCCGAACAAGAGTTTTCCTTTAACATCTATGATATTGGCCTTTCAATATTAAACTTGATTCAAGTGCATGACACTACGTGCTATGCGGGTGATCATTAGTGATACACGAATCCCCCTTGCATGAAGAAGATATTCTCCAGACAAAATCCGAACATTTCATCATCGCTGGTGATCTTGACCTAGTATTCATTGACCTAGCTTATGCTGGTCACGCTAAATACTTTTTAAATATAAAACTTACTAAAATATAAAACTGCATGCAGAAGATATGCCCCAGACAATACATCTTGATAGTTTACTCTCTAATGACATGGAGCATGCATGTAATGACCTAGTTTATGCTTTCAAGACTCAGTTTTATTGTGATCACCGTTCTCATAGTGAGCTTATAGAATCGAAGTCTGCCAGTGCTCTGTCAGTCGTCCCGAATTCATATAAATGACATCTCTTCTAAAACCACACAGTCAAATTTGAAACCCCTCAGTCAAATTTAACAAGAAATGTCGAACGACACATATGCCCCTTTTTTAGCCCTTGACTCATACTATTAGTAATTTTTTATATAGAAACATGCCATATATGGGTACACGGAAGCGTTCAGTTATGGAAAAATAAAAATAATGACCAGTATATGACCTGAAACTGAATGAAGCTATCATAAGTATTATCAGCGGAAACCAGTCTGACAATTTATGCCCCTGTGACTTTGATCTAGTGACCCTAAAATTAATAGGGCTCATCTACGAGTTATGACCAATGGTCAGTATGTGAAATATGAATACTTTGTGATAAATAGCTTTTAAAAACTACCTGGTCTACAAACATATGAATAATCAATATGTGAAATATGAAGACTTGATAGTTTCCAAGATAATGAGCAGAAAGCATTTTAACATTTAAAGTCCCTGTGACATTGACCTTTGACCTAGTAACCCCAAAATCAAACAGGGGTCATCCATTAGTTATGACCAATTAGTATGTGAAATATAAAAACTTTGTGGTAATAGTTTTTAAGGTAATCAGCGGAAACCATGTGTACCATCAGACAGACATATTGGCCTTTGACCTAAAGAACCCAAAATTGATAGGGGTCGTCTACTAGTGATTACAAATCAATGTGAAAAATAATCACTAAGTTATCAATAGTTTTCAAGAAACCATTCTGACATTGAAGGCCCCTGTGACCTTGACCTTTGTACAAGTGACCCCAAACAACTGACCCATAAATCAATAGGGGTCATCTACTACATATGACTAATCAACATGTGAAATATGAAGTTTTTGGTCAATATAAATTAGCAGACATTCCTGACATTTGAGAACCCTGTGACCTTGACCTTTGACGTAGTGACCAAAACACCAATGGGTTCATCTACTAGTTATGACCAATCAGTATAAGAAATATGAAAACTTTGTGATAGTTTTCAAGATAAGCGGAAACCATTCTGACATTAAAGGCCCCTGTGACCTTGAACTAGTGACCATAAAATCAATAGGGGTCATCTACTACTTATGACTTATCAATATGTGAAATATAAAGACTATGTGATATATAGTTTTCAAGATAATGAGCGGTAATTATTCTGACAATAAAAGCCCCTGTAACTTTTACCTTTGAACTAGTGACCACAAAATCAATAGGGGTCATCCACTACTTATGACTAATCAATTTGTGAAATATAAAGACTATGCGATACAGTTTTCAAGATAATGAGGGGTAATTATTCTGACATTTAAGACCCCTGTATCAATGACCTTAGTGGCCTCAAAATCAATAGGGGTCATCTACTAGTTGTGACCAATCGGTATGTGAAATATGAAGACGTTGTGATAAATAGTTTTAAAGATAATAGGCTGAAAGCATTCTGACAATTAAGACCCTAGTGACCTTGACCTTTGAACTAGTGATCCCAAATTTAATAGGAGTCATTTACTAATTATGACCAATCAATGTGAAATATGAAGACTTTGTAATAAATAGCTTTCAAAATAATGAACGAACTCCATACTTACATTCAATGCCCCTGTGACCTTGAAGTTTGACCTAATGACCCCAAAAGCAATTGGGGTCATCTACTAGTTATGACCAATTAGTATTTGAAATATGAAGACTTTGTGACGGTTCTCAAGATAGTGAGCAGAAACCATTTAAAGACCCTGTGACCTTGACCTAGTGCCCCAAAATAAATATGGGTCATCTACTAGTTATGACCGATCACGATTTTCAAGATAATCAGTGGAAACCATTCTGATATGTAAGGCCCCTGTGACCTGGACCTTTGACCTAGTGACCCCAAAATCAATAGGGGTCATTTATTTATTATGACAAATAACTATGTGTAATATGAAAACTTTGTGATGAATAGTTTTCAAGATAATCAGTGGAAACCATTCTGACATTTAAGGACCCTGAGACCTTGACCTTTGACCTAGTGACCCCCAAAATATATGTCGGTTATCTACTAGTTATGACCAATCAGTGTGTGAAATATGAACTTTCTGATAGTTTGTAAGATAATCAGCGGAAACCATGTGGTCTACCGATGGGCAGATTGACGACATTAGCTAAACAATATACCCCCTCTTCTCTGAAAGGGGGAACAAGAATCAGTGACAATTCAATAATCTGACACCTTCAAGGTCAAGGTTATACATATGTCAAGGTCAATTTGAGTTTGATATACATGAAGGTCCTGACCTATCAGATATGTGCATTCATAACAAAATTATGACAACTTGACCAAAATTCAACAATTTGGCCTCAACGGTCAATGTCATTTAATCTTCAAGGTCATATCTAAATTATTCAACATGTCTGTTTAGTCACAATTCTTGTTTTGGCCATGTATAAATCAAATCCGTACATAAAAATTATGACAACCAAAATTCAATAATTTGACATTGCTGGTCAAGGTCATTTAAAGCTCAAGGTTAAGGGCACTTAAGGGTTACTTTTCAGAAGATCTTATCCAAATGGTTGTTTTGTCCAAGTACGTAGATAATCCACTGATTGTCGAAATGCAAAGATAATCATACTACTGGTGTAATGAAGACCAGGCAAAATATATTTTGGCTCTTAGAGGTGAATATGAAATCAAATCTACTGGTGATAAATGTTTTGTCTATGTTTGGTAAAATCAACTCTGATTTTATTCTGATTAGTGGGCTAATAAAAAAGAATAGCCAAAATAATTGTTTCAGAAATTTATTATATCAAACATACATTAACTGAACATAAAACTATACATACAGACCTGAAATAATCTCTAAAATACATTCATAAATGAATACAAAGCAAGAAAAGTAGCAAAACAATTTGATCATAATATCAGGTCTGGGAATCATACTCTTCATTTTACAAAAGCTCTTATCATGAAAGGTAAAAGTATTGAAGTAATAAGATTGTTCTTAGGACTGTGTTAATGTTTCTTATTTTCAGTTATTTCCAACAGAAAATTAAATTGACAAGCTTTAAGTGATTTCTAAGACTGGTGGCTTTATATTATATAATGTTTAAGAAAAATAAAGGATATGATATGGTACAGTTCTGATTCCCAAAGCTGAATAATATACAAGTCAAATAAACAAAGTTACATAGAGATTCACACTTATATGGCAAAACAATTGGCAAAACAATGTTTTACTTTAGTTTAACAATATTCAATGTATTCAAATATCAAAGAAAATTGTACCGAGCTGAAGATATGTTAAAATAAAATGCATGCCAGCAGATCAACATTTATAATATAAAAGTCAAACAAATAGTAAAACAAGAGGGCCATGGTGGCCCTGAATCGCTCACCTGAGATACATTGCTAGAAATGGTCACACTTTCAGTAATGAGGTCATATTGAGAATGTCATTTCTACCCAAGCATCATAATCTTTAAAATATTTCTAGATGTTGGCTACAAAATGCTTCATGACAAATATCTCAGCTAAGGCTTGGCATTGTAATTTTACACAAGAAAACTTAATTTAATAAATGTGTTTTACTTTGTCAGACTATGTAAACTAAGTGACCCTCAGGGTTTTTATTATGTTAAACAAGCTACATGATACTAGCATTATTTCTACACATCCGTTTGAATGCAACAGCCCGGGAATTGTGCATCCAAGAAGACTTTTAAGGGGTATATCGATGCAGGATGGCGTTCTTCAACCAAGCCCTGGTGATAAAGCTTTTCGGCAGAAAAAAAGCTATGCATGCTGATATGATGGCAACCTTTGGTTGCTTACAATGACTGGTACTTCACATGTGAGGCAGCCTCAAAACCAGTTTAATAAACATAATTTATATTTATTCTTTAATATTAGAGACTTTTGATCAAAGTCTGGGTGCCCTTATCAGAATCTTTGCCAAAATTGCAGAGGTCCCCACACAGCTACTTCATGTGGGATTCGAACCTCAACTTCTTTGCTAAATTGGTTAAATAATTTCAGACCTAGAGTCGTTAAACCACAAGGCCCAAGATTAAGTGCTCCTCAAGCAATTGTTGGAGGAACCTTACCAATTGACATTAAACATTTGAAGCTATGGTTAAAGGGCTATGAGGTTGCTGAACAAAACTATCTTTTGAATGGCTTTAAAAAATGTTTTGGACTCAATACTCTGGTCCACAGATTAGTTATGAAGAAGTTGAACTTGGTCGAATTTTAGGAAAACCATTTTCTAATTTAAGAGTCAATCCTCTGGGATAAGTCCCAAAAAATCAGGAGGTTTGAGATTGATTACTAACCTGTCTCATCCTACAGCAAATAAAGTTAATGATTTTATTGATTCTAAGTACTGTTCAGTTTATTACTCCAAGTTTGACAATGTTATTGCAAAAACTCAATTATTGGGCAAAGGGACTGAGCTTGGTAAACAAGATATTTCTTTCGCTTTAATGTGTCCAATAAGGCCAGAGGAATTCCAACTGTTGGGGATTAAATATAAAAACAAAAAATGCTGCCTCAAGGTGCATCAATTATTTGCACAATATTTGAACGTTTTCTCCTTTTATCCAGTGGGCAGTATCAAATTATGCAAAATCTTCTTACATTGATCACTATCTGGATGATTTTATTTTTGGGGTAAATCTGGGACTTAAGACTGTACTAAGTTGTTGTCTGATTTTAATCATATCTGTGATGACATGAACATTCCATTAAATCCAGGTAAGTCCGACAATTTGGAAGTCCGTATCCCGCCAGAAAAAAATAGAGAAGGCAAAAGATATTATTAATGAAATTATTTATAAGAAAAGGGTCAGCCTTAACAAATTCCAGTCTGTTGTTGGTCTTTTAAATTTCTTTACAAGAGTGATTTCTTCAGGTCGAACATTTAATTGTGGCTTATACAAAGCAATAACCCAGGCTAAACGCCAAAATCATTTCATTCGAATTTCTTCCTCAAACAAAGAGGATTTCATGATGTGGCTTAATTTTTTAGAGCATTTTAATGGTATATCTGTTTTCAGCAACCTTGATTAGGTGTCATATAATAAGCTTCATTTATATACTAACTCTGCTGGAAATAGAATCTTGGCCTGTGGAGCAGATTAAGATGGAGAATGGTCAGTTTTTAAATGGTCAGAGTGCTGGAGTGATGAAGTTTTCAAAGACATAACCTTTTTAGAATCAATCCTAATTGTTTTGTCAAAGGGGAAAAATGATTCATTATTCATACAGATAATCAAAGTCTTCTCCAAATTCTTAACAATAAATCTTCACGCAACCATCGGGTTAGATATTAATGAGACAGTTGGTTCTTAAATTGTTGCGGCAAAACATTCAGATTAAAGCACATCACATCGAGTCAAAAGGAAATGGTATTTGTGATGGCATCAGTCGTCTGCAATATTTACGATTACTATCCTTATTGCCACATAATGCTTGTAAAGTTCCACTTTCAATTCCACAGGATTTCCAGCATTTTTGTGCGACAAAATTTACCGTCTTGTAGATCAGTCTTTGTCGGTCAATATGCATAGAACTTACTGTTCTGTACTTCAAACATTTGACAATTTCAGATGTTTACAGTTTAATAATAAAAGTTGGCCGCCTCCATTATTTCATATTACTCATTATGTAGCTTATATGTCATTTAGCGGTTATGCATACAAAACTGTTAATTGTCATATAGCTGCCATCACTTTCATTAACAAATTCTATAATTTGACAGATAACACTCATAGTTTTTTTATTCCGCAAACTTCTTGATGGTATGAATAGATATCAAAGGCGTAGGGACAATAGACAGCCAGTTACCACTAATTTGCTACATCATCTGCTTCACAACCTCAAATTTGTCTGATAATCGCATTATGAATCCATATTTTTTGCTGTGGCATTCATGGTGACATTTTATGCTCTCTTGAGAGCGAGTGAAATTAACATAATTAGTAAAGAGGATGTATATTTATCTGATTCGCATTTGTGTCTTAATATAAGACATTCAAAAACTGATCAATTACATAGAGGTTCCACAGTGAAAATTCCATTAGATAATAATATGTTTGGCCATCTCAAGGAAATCATCCTTAATTCTATGGCAGTGCGTCCTACCAATTTCTCTGCCATTTAGATGGTTCAATACTCACGCCTTATCAATAAATATGTTTTAACAAAAACCTTAAAATCTCGTTTAAGCTCTATGTGAGGCCATATTATAGTTCGTCCATGTTATTATTCCTTTGCATTTTTTCCATATTAGGTGAACAGTCCAGACATTCAGTTTGGTTGGTTGGTTCTTCAGTTTTACGAGATGTTCATCAGTATGCAAAGTGTAACAGTACATTTGGTGAACATTTACAATTGATAAAGCGTAAAAAATCAGCACCTCTGAAACGATATTCAATTATTAGCTACTGAGTATAACTCTGTGTCAGATATTCTGTTAATTCATTGTGGAGGAAATGATTTGGGTCAAATCTGTCTTTCCTACATTAATTATTCTTTGGATTTATATTATATCATTTATTATTCTGTAGATTTATAACACTTATTACCAGGTACGAGAATCATTTGGTCTACTATTCTTCCTAGGCTCCATTATGGAAATGAAGAATATCAAATAAAATTAAATAAACAAGAGGGCCATGATGGCCCTGAGTCGCTCACCAGAAACAACTGTTTTTCAAAGAACTTGCTGAAAGACCAATCCAGCTCAACTTTTACTTGTCCTTCTAATTATTGAAATATTTTGCCCTAATATTTTGGAGGCTTTGTTAGAAATATCTATGTTGCAAGTGTGTTCCAATGAGAATGTGTAGAATAAAATAATGCAGAATAAACAGGTCTAGGATTTCATGATATTTACGGACAGTCTGTAAATTTTTGGACGAGCCATAATTTTACAGATTTTATAGATCTGTAAATCTACAGACATTAAGTAAGAAAATAGTAGAAGCTGCATTAAAATTCAAAACCACAGGTTAAAATTAATAAGGTTACATACTATATGATTAAATGTAACAGTATGGTGAGATTCAAAACAATATGATGACTTTCAATTTTCACTTTTATTAAATATTTCAAAATCATCATACAAAGATGAAACTCACCACATTACCTTTGTAAATATAAACAATCAATAAAAAACAAGTCAGAAGCTGCGGATTTTTGTGTAAAATTAAAAACAGCAAATTTCACATTGAATATAGATTTGTAAATTTATGAATTGAAATATCTTTAAATTTCTAGACTATCCATAAATTTACGTACAGTCCATAAATATCATGAAATACTAGACCTGATAAACGACCACTACAGCAGGGTTAATTTTGATAGAACATTTTTTCTTTATAAATTTTGTAAATGAATACATAATGTCACATGCAAAATATGTAAGGTGTTTACAGTATGGGACAACAAACTTTTTATTTCAGGGAAAATTCGAGCCCAATCGGTAAAATTATGGAGCTTTGGTAGCTTTCGGAACGGAACTCGTAAAAATTACCGCTGCCACCAATATAGAACTGTCGCGATTGATTATAAAGGGATTGACAATACAATCAATCGACTTACCTTCCACGTCTGGATCGTAGCCAAGCTAGGAATTGCCTACTTCTTCTAGTTACAAATTACACTAACATGCCCAACTGTCAAGCGTAACACACTAGTTCCGAACTCTAAAGTTTGTGCATCCCGATGTGAATGATTTGTCTTTATTTTCAGTAATACAAACTGTGCAAGTCATTTTAATAACCAACTAGAACTCCGCGAGTCGGATGTGTCGCCTTGTGAACAATATAGTTTAAGAGAAATGGCAAAGACAAAAATGAAATTTGAAAAATCAACAAAGGGCAATAACTTAAAAAACAAGAGCCACCGCCGGGCGGGGGCAACGCTGGACTTTTTTACTTTTTCTAAACGCAAACATAGAAAGGTTTGAACATATATAAGCGTTTCATTTTTTTAAATTTAGTTGGTCTGTCTTGTCAAATTAGTTTTGTTTATATATTTTGTATATATATATATATGAATAGAAACATTAAGCATATTTCTAAAAATAGCAACAGTACGCAATTTCTTAAAATAGCAACAATGCCGCAATTTCTAAAAATAGAAAAAAATGACGCAATTTCTAAAAATAGCAACAATAACGCAATTTTTAAAAATAGAAAAAATGACGCAATTTCTAAAAAATAATAATGACGCAATTTCTAAAAATAGCAACAATGACGCAATTTCTAAAACTAGCAACAATGACGCAATTTCTAAAAATAGAAAAAATGATGCAATTTCTTAAAATAGAAAAAATGACGCAATTTCTAAAAATAGCAACAATGATGCAATTTCTAAAAAAAGAAACAATGATGCAATTTCTAAAAAAAGCAACAATTTCTAAAAATAGAAAAGGACGCAATTTCTAAAAATAGAAAAAATGACGCAATATTTTCTAAAAAAAAATAATATATATATATATATATATATATATATATATATATATATATATACACACACACACACATATATATATATATATATATATATATATATATATATAAATTGCGTCATTTTTTTTTTATTTTTAGAAATTGCGTCATTTTTTTCTATTTTTAGAAATTGCGTCATTTTTTCTATTTTTAGAAATTGCGTCATTGTTGCTATTTTTAGAAATTGCGTCATTTTTTGCTATTTTTTAGAAATTGCGTCAATTTTTCTATTTTTTAGAAATTGCATCATTGTTGCTATTTTTAGAAATTGCGTCACTTTTTTATTTTTAGAAATTATGTCATTTTTTTGTATTTTTAGAAATTGCGTCATTTTTTTATTTTTAGAAATTGCGTCATGTTGCTATTTTAAGAAATTGCGTACTGTTGCTATTTTTAGAAATATGCTTAATGTTTCTATTCATATATATACAAAATATATAAAGAAAACTAATGTGACAAGACAGACAAACTAAATTTATAAAAAGGAAACGTTAATTAATATATGTTCAAACCTTTCTATGTTTGCGTTTAGAAAAAGTAAAAAGTCGAGCGTTGCCCCCGCCCGGCGGTGGCTCTTGTTTTCAAATATCATGCCATGTTCGTTTTCAACACTACCCATAGTTTCATCAAGTGACAGAGTCTGATTAAAAAATACAAATCAAAAGTTGATATATTAAGACAGGCACTGAATTCCAATCTACCTATAAATGCTGAATTCTCAAACCTATACTCTCAAATCATGCGTATATATATTATGGTATCTTGGAATTTTACTGACCTACTTTGCAAATAGTTACATTTAGGAAAAATTAACGAGGCTTCTGTCGACAAAGATTTTTTTTCAACAAAAGCCCATGATTTAACTAAAGTTGGTCCCTCAGAACACATACAAGCTGATTACAATTTCAAGAATGGAAAAAAAACCCTTAAATTTCCATTACCTCTCTGTCATCATGACTTTTGTGACAATCTATCATGGACAACTCACAGCTGCAATCATTAGCAATTTCATTCTCAAATCTTACGTCCTGCTCATTTTCAACATGAGTCACAGTTTCATTATTTGACATGGTCTGAATACAAAAATGACAATACAAATCAAACAGCTATAAAAGTGAAACAGATTGGAAATTATTTGGATAAAACCAGCCAAAAGAGAATGCTGAACCAATGCAGTATGCGTAGGCAGGATAAGCTGAACACTAAGTTGTTATAATAACATCAAAATGTTTGGAAACAAGTCTGCTTCCTACTATTAACATATAACAGGCACAGAATTCCAATCAATATCTGATTCGAGAAAACTTAAACCAATATCAAATACATTAATCGGTATCTTGGACATTCATTGTCCAACTTGGCATATAAACATATTTTCAGTACAATTTAAAAGCATCATAAGCAAACTCATTTTCAAATCATATGTCATGTTTGTTTTCAACCTAACTCTGATTTAAACAAAACAATAAGAATAAAGTATCAATATCTTTTAACAGGCACTGAATTCCAATCTACATATAAACGCAGAATTCTCAAACCTATACTCTCAAATCATGCGTGTACATAAATGATGGTATCTTGGACATTTACTGACCTACTTTCCCAAAAGTTACTCTTTAGTAAAAATTAACATGACAAGGCCTCTGTCATTAATGTTTTTTTTTTCATTAAATAGCCAATGATTTAACTAAAGATGGTCCCTTGGGACACATTCAAGCTGATTACAAAGTCACATATTGGAAAAAAAAACATCTCAAATTTCCATTACCTCTCTGTCATCATGACTTTGATGACAATCAATCAAGGATATGTCACGACCTTTATCATTAGCAATCTCATTTTCAAATATATTGTCATGCTCATTTTCAGCATTACTCATGGTTTCATCAGTCGAGAGAGTCTGATTAAAAAATTTAAAACAAGTTTCTATATTTTAAAACAGGCACTAAATTCCAATCTACATATTTCAAAAAGTCTAAAACTTATATTCTTAAATCATGCATATATATGTAATGGTATCTTGGACATTTACTGACCTACTGTTCCAATATATACATCTTAAGTAAAAAATTAACATGAAAAGGCATAAGTTGTCAAAGAGCTTTATCAACAAATAGTCCATCATTTAAGTAAAGTTGGTCCCTTAGAACACATACAAGCTGATAAATTATGAAATGGAAAAAAAACACACAAATTTCCATTACCTTTTTGTCATCATGACTTTGGTGACAAACTATCACCGACAAGTCACTGTCTCCATTTTTAAGTCTCATGTACTGTTCATTTTCAACATGAGTCACAGTTTCATCATTTGACGTGGTCTGAATACAAAAAATCTCAATGCAAATAAAAATAGCAGTAAAAGCAGAAAAAAATGGAAATTGTTGGTTTTAAGCCAGTCATAAGTGAATACTAAACCTATGCGATATGCTTAATCAGAAAAAGTTGAACCAATAATTTCAATTATACTATTATATTTGAGGATACACATCTGCCTAGTATTGGTATCATACAAGTACAACAGGCACTGAATTCCGTCTTACATATAAATCTTGAATTCCCAAACCAAAACTCTCATATCATGCATATATTTATATAATGGTATCTTGGACATTTACTGACATACTTTGCCAATAGTTACACTTTAGTAAAAATTAACATTACGAAGCCTCTGTCAATAGTGGGTTTTTTTCAACAAATAGTCCATGATTTAACATAAGCTGGTCCCTTTGGACACATTCAACCGTATTACAAATTCACATATTGGCTCAATACTCACATTTACTGACTTACTGTTCCAATATATACACCTTAAGTAAAAAATTAACATGGAGACGCATAAGTTCTCAAAGAGCTTTATCAACAAATAGTCCATCATTTAACTAAAGTTGGTCCCTTAGAACACATACAAGCTGATAACAAATTATGAAATGGAAAAAAACCCTCAAATTTCCATTATCTTTTTGTCATCATGACTTTTGTGACAATCTATCATGGACAAGTCACAGCCGCAATCATTTGCAATCTCATTCTCAAATCTTATGTCCTGCTCATTTTCAAAATGAGTCACAGTTTCATTATTTGACATGGTCTGAATACAAAAATGACAATACAAATCAAACAGCTATAAAAGTGAAACAGATTGGAAATTATTTGGATAAAACCAGCCAAAAGAGAATTCTGAACCAATGCAGTATGCGTACGCAGGATAAGTTGAACACTAAGTTGTTATAATAACATCAAAATGTTTGGAAACAAGTCTGCTTCCTACTATTAACATATAACAGGCACAGAATTCCAATCAATATCTGATTCAAAAAACTTTAAACCAATATCCTCGTATCAAATACATAATTCGGTATCTTGGACATTCATTGTCCAACTTGGCATATAAACATATTTTCACTACAATTAAAAGGAACATAAGCAAACTCATTTTCAAATCATATGTCATGTTCATTTTCAACCTAACTCTGATTTAAACAAAACAATAAGAATAAAGTATCAATATCTTTTAACAGGCACTGAATTCCAATCTACATATAAACGCAGAATTCTCAAACCTATACTCTCAAATCATGTGTGTAAATAATTATATGATGGTATATTGGACATTTACTGACATACTTTGTCAAAAGTTACTCTTTAGTAAAAATTAACATGATGGGGCCTATGTCATTTGTGTTTTTTTCAACAAATAGCCAATGATTTAACTAAAGATGGTCCCTTCGGACACATTCATGCTGATTACAAAGTCACATATTGGAAAAAAAAACATCTCAAATTTCCATTACCTCTCTGTCATCATGACTTTGATGACAATCCATCAAGGATATGTCACGACCTTTATCATAAGCAATCTCATTTTCAAATCTATTGTCATGCTCATTTTCAGCAGTACTCATAGTTCCATCAGTCGAGAGAGTCTGATTAAAAAATTTAAAACAAGTTTCTATATTATAGAACAGGCTCTAAATTCTAATCTACATTTTTCAAAAAGTTTAAAACTTATATTCTTAAATCATGCATATATATGTAATGTTATCTTGGACATTTACTGACCAACTGTTCCAATATATACACCTTGAGTAAAAAATTAACATGAAGACGCGTAAGTTGTCAAAGAGCTTTATCGACAAATAGTCCATCAGCATTACTCATGGTTTCATCAGTTGAGAGAGTCTGATTAAAAAATTTCAAAACAAGTTTCTATATTATAGAACAGGCTCTAAATTCCAATCTACATATTTCAAAAAGTCTAAAACTTATATTCTTAAATCATGCATATATATATATATATATATATATACTATACATACACACACACCAATAAATGCACAATCTGAGAAAATTCAGTAATATAACCGTCAAGGTCATTAAGGAGCCCAAGCAAATTTGGGTTTGATAAACAACAAGGTCTGGTCCTTAAGAATGTTCTGTTATAATATGAAGTTTATCCCTTCAAAAATAGCAAAGTTACAGTCAGTTACCGCCAAAACAATGAAAATTTCAATAATTTGACCTTCAAAGACAATGTCATTAATAAGTGAAGGTCAAGGTCTTTCAGTATATTTTCAGTATATTTTTAACAGTTATCTTTGAAGATTATTATTTTCAAGTTTGAAGACAATCCATTCAAAAATAACAAAGTTACAGCCAATAATAGCCAAAAACATGAAAATTTCAATAATTTGACCTTCAAAGTCAAGGTCATTGATGAGTGAAGGTCAAGGTCTGACTGGTTATTTTTAAGGGATATCCTTGAAGATTATTATGTTCAAGTTTGAAGACAATCCATTCAAAAATAACAAAGTTACAGCCAATAACAGCATGAACAAGCAAAAATTGGACTTTTAACCTTGAAGGTCAAGGTCATTTATGGATGAAGGTCAAGGTTAGTGTGGTCTACTGAAAGGTCTTGTCCCAAGGGTTGTTGTGGCCAAGTATGAAGACAATACACCAAGAAATAAAAAAGTTATGATCCAGGTACAAGTTTTCGGACGGCAACGGCAAAGGCAAAGGCAACGGCAACGCCGACCTGACTATAACAATACCTCTACTTTTTTTTCAAAAAAAAAAAGTCGAGCTAATGAGATTGTTAATGATGCAGGCCGTGATGACAGAGAGGTAATATGATTTTTTGTATTTTTCATGTATTTGAATGTAAATATACATACATCAACTTGATTTGCAGTTAAGACATGACTTTTAATGTCTTTATAAGATCTCTTTATACAATGCCATCCAAAATTAACTTTACACTAAATCTTTTATCGTTGATTTCTATGTTGTACTGCACTCTGATAATATTTCAACAAATCTACAGTTTTTTACTAAAATTGTCAAAAAATAATAATGATGTACTGTATATTGTTCAATGTCAATGTTTTGACAATGGTTTTGGTTTATATCATTATGTTGAACAAATTACCATAGAAGGTTTAGAAATTCATCCATTATTATGTCCCATTGCTTTACATGTAAGAAATGCAGAAAAAGGTTGCATTTGCTGACATTTGAGATTTATTGCCAACTAGAAGGAGATATCAATAAGAGCTGATTATTTTGTCTATCTCCACGTAGTACTTCACCTTTGGAAATAAACATTACTGATATTCTGATGTAAATTATGAATTAATGACATCTAAAACAATGTTTAGAATAAAAACCAATGGGCAGAAAATTGCCTGTAAAGTTATTTATGGAGGGCACTGTATATATGCATATATTTGTCAAGAACATGGGCATCCATGGCCTAGTGGTTAGAATTTGTGACTTCAAATCACTTGCCCCTCACCAATATGGGTTTGAATCCTGTCCGGGACTTCTTTATGTGAGGAAGCCAGCAAGCTTGCTTACGGAACGTTGGTGGTTCTAGTCAGGTGCCCGCTTGTGTGTCATATACTGCCCGGAGCCTGATATAATGCACGGAGAAGCACCTGAGGTCTTTCTCCACCAGAAAAAGCTGGTGCTCGCCTAAATGACTATCGTCGATGACAAGGGTAAATAAAACAAATAAGATAGACAGACTGTCAAGACCAGAATATATGTATTATTTTGGTGAAGTTGATTTGTATTTAGATTCCATTTAAACAATATTTAAGATATTCAATAGTCTAGTACTTGTTCTAAGTGACCAAACTTTTTTTATAATCAGTGGCTGTTTCATAAATAAGCCCTTAGCTGACTGAAGATAATTTGATTTATATGTAAAAATCTGATAACTTTAGTGACTATATCTAAGAGACTAAATTTCTTCACACCTAGATAATTCTCACTACAATTATGCCATTTATTATGTGTATTCAGCATGTAACTGTAGTTTCATTGTATTATATGATTCCATAGATATTCTCGACTTGTATTTGTTCTAAGTGACCAATTTTTAATTGAACTGCCACATAGTAAACTTCTCCTAATCCTAAGAGGAAGTCCACTTGACTTGCCTGTCTGAATTTATGATTTTACCAGCCCTGCTTTTTTCTTGCAGTGTTCAGTTCTTTCAATTTATGAAATCGTCATCTAAAATGTCTTAGAACCCTTAAGAATGTTAATCAGTAAATGTTTTCCAAATAATTATACATTGATGCATATAAAATGTGTTTTTTCATGCTGTAAATAGCTTCATGAAATAAGGTAGTTTAAGTCTGCATGTATTTGTTTTATATATTCCTAATACACTTTTTCATTTAATAGCCATTGGTTAGTAAAGCTCCGGCTCAGTCAGTATCTGATGAATTTTTCGTTGCTGAAAAAGTCAATGGTGCGTATGAACTTATATTATACAAGCATTTACTGTTAGTGAGCTTTTATAATTGTTGGATGTCAGTCGCCCATTGTCCTTCCACCCACAATTTGCAAGTGAACGGTCTAGAGGCTATATTTTCACCCAGTCTTTATAAAACTTTATCAGAATAGTTGCTGCTACAATTATTGGAGGAGGTCACAAGTAGGTCTCATTCATTTAAAAACTAACACTATGCCCAAATATGGAAAAAAAAACTTGTAAGCACTCTAGAGGAGGCTGCTTTCACCGTATCTGTTTGAAAGTTAGTTTGAAATGTTTTATTAGTAATTTCATTGATGAGCAAGCACAGGGGTCATCTTAGGCAAAAAAAATAGGTTACAGTTCAGAAATAAAAAAAACCTTGTTGACACACTAGAGGACACAGTTGTGGTCCATTTTGTATGAAGCTTGGTCTGAGAAGTTTTTTCAATATCTCAGATGAGATCCCTTATTGGTCATTTTCTGGTACAAAACTAGCTCAATATGCCCAAATAAGGTAATCCCTCTGAATGCCACTGCTTTCTCTCAATCTTTATGTTACTTGGTCTCAGAAGCTTTTGCAACAATTTCTTGGTTGAATTTGCTTATTGGTCATCTTTGTTTAAAATCTAGGTCAGTATGCCCAAATAAGGATAAACCTTGTGACCACTCTAGAGGCCTTAATCAGGATTGAATGCTTATGAATTTTGGTATGATGAGATGTAGCAATGCATTCTTAGATAAGTTTACACATGGGTTATTTGTAGGGTTGGATACCGGTACCAACGAAACGATACGGTATTTTATTAATACTGATACTGATACTATTGAGTAACAACCAGGCATATTTTTCTACATAAGAAACATTTTGTTTTGTACTGGACACTCGAAATCCGCCGAAGTTCACGATATACGGCATCCTAGGGCAACACCGCGAACGAAATGTTGCCGCGAATTATTTCACATACGCGGTGACAATTCATGTTGGAGCGCCGCTATGTTTGATTAATTAATATTTTATCTATGAACTTACCTGGAAATTATTTTGAACTGGATACTTCCAAATGTGCAGGAATATCAGATACAACACCAGTAAAAATGACTACAGGTCTGTGTAACTGTAATTAACAACACTTCAGCGAGGGATAGTTTCACTTTAACTAATTTAAGAAAACGGTAATCCAAAACCATATGCTTTACTTAAGATTTTCACTTTTAATCCAGCAATCCTTTTATAACTAGAATTTTGAATAACTGTTGTCTTACAATCAATATACAAATATTAAGAATGATAATAACAGTCATTGCTCAAATAATTTCGCTATGATAATCCGACAGAAATACTTCTCTCTTTGTCTTGATGCATAATTGTGTGAGCAATTATGAAGAAATGTGTACAATATTTTGTTCACACATGTACAAAAATAAAGTGACAGTATCGGTGTGAATGTCAAAGTCGGTATCCCCTTTGATCATGTTTGAATGAGTCGCAGTGACTTGAGATGAAAGAATGACCGACTCTTTAGAAGTGCAAGTTAGGCACCTGTCAAAAGGTGAGCTTGTCTACTGCATCAATTTTATTATTTTCATTCGTTTCTAGGAGTTGCAACATACAATTTCCTAGAATATTTGTGGACTAAAAAATTCTTTTCATAAATATACGCGAGTATCTTTGTGCATTGAAGCACTATGGAATTCAAGAAATATCGGTGAGGAATAATCCTTTTTATTTTTTAGTTAAAAAAATAATTGATGAACATGAACATCATAAATATAAAAGGTAAGTTCAATACTCATTATATATATTCTTTTTGAGATAGAAAGCCTGGTTGTTTCGCGATGTGATTACGCACTAAAAAACTGCGAGCTCGTTTATACATGTACAAGTCTAAAGTTCAGAAACAAATAAACATGATATTAATAAGAATAAGTAATACATAGATGATTTGATTCTAGAATTATTTAATAGTAAGAAATAAAATAATTAATACAAAATATGTAAATATAACTACTTGTTACAGGTTGTAGAAGTACATTCTCTCAAATTTTCCTCGCGGTATAGCGCGATCTAGGTCGCCACGACTCCGACAAATGTGCAGGTTTCGCATCCGTAAACAAAGAATGCTGATTCGTAACATATTTCGTTTATATATCTTTACGTTACTTTAATTAAGTTTTTTTTTACCTCCAATAGACGCAAAGTATTGCACCCATTCAATTGTAAATACCGATAACAGTACCGGTACTTTTTGAAACGGTATATACCGGTACTTTTTAAAATGATACTCTGTACGGTTCTGGTACCGTGTACCGGTATCCAACCCTAGTTATTTGTGATCAAAATTATGTAACAATGCCCAAATATGGTAAATACATAATGATTCTTCGAAGAACCTGATTAAATTGATCAAATTAACCCGTTCTAATATCACTAGGCTGACTGAGCTATTTCCTCTGGTGAGTGATGCTGGCTCTTTTGATACTGAACAATGCAAGCCTGATTTGAATTGTGGTTATATTAGTACATATATGTCAAAAGCTGTTTGCACAGATGCATATATGTATCAATCTAGAGTATTATTTTTGGCGACAGCAGTCGGTATGCAATATGGACTCGACAATAGTTAGGAAATGAATAGAATGTGTAAATTTTCGAATTTTGTGTAAAAATATATTTTTATTGCTTGTAATTTATTAGTAACTCTGCATTGTCAAGTGAATGCATTTGACAGTAATAAAGATTGTGGTTCAAAAGTAGACTGGACAAACTGATTTTTTTCTTGAGCAAAAATGTTCAGAGTAAGTGTTAAGTACTGTTTGGTAACAGGAATCAGCTGGATAGTGTTTCTATTAGTAATCAGACTTAAGACCTGCGAGTCATTTGAATTAATGTTTGTAACAAAGGAATATATATTTAACTGTTTGTCTTAAGGGATGTAAGGCTAGGTTGCCTGACTTTTTATTGGAATGTGTCGAGTTTACTCTTGGCCAAGAATGATTACGCATTCTTTACCTATGAAATTTGACGAAAATATCTATCCCC